>NC_090443.1:520896180-520901180 GCF_031143425.1 Pleurodeles waltl
TGTGCCTATATACTGGACCGCGAAATGGACCTGCTCGGCCTGCTAGGTTGCGGGGCTCAGTGAGTAATTATTATTTGTGCTCTATGCTAATAGTTTCTTCCCAAATACAAGCATACTGCTCACAAAACTTTGTTGCAAATATAATATGTGATCGCCATCTGGACAGGTGCTCGGCGCTATCTAATTGTACTTGTTTTTGGCGCTTGCTCGGGCTGATTAAGAAGTAAAGAAGAGACTCCTATGCCCTGTCTAAGATAGTCATAGTTAATATTAGTATTAGTGAGTTGGTATGTTTTCTCACTTCTGTGCCTTTATTTTTTGTAGCTTGTACAGTGTCAACTGCCAAGCAATTTCCCAGTGATGTGTAGAAGTTTTGCACACATGCATCCAATCTATGCATTGAGAGATTGAAAATGACATGACAACCGTTGAAATCATTCATTGCAGTTTATTAGTGATTCTAAAATGTAGTTTAGGAAATTTGGAATAGGGTTAAGAAACTTGGAATAGGATTGCACTACTAGTATCAATATTATTCAGGCACTCTGAACCTCTGATGTAGAAATGCAATATTCTTAGAGAGACTATTTATTAACAGTACCACTAATCTTTTCTAAAAAATAAAAAAAAAATGTCTTACATCACCCAGCATCCAGGGACAGGAAGAGGGCTGGTGAGGCGGGTGAAGGAGCTGAAGGTGCCTCTGCCACAAGTGCCAGGGCAGATGGCTATGCTGGCCCCAGTAAGTCCTCCTGTTAATATTAATATTTATTTCCCTAACTTTTACCGCTCCACATTTAGAATTATTTTCTACCTTCTTACTGTGCCTGTCTTCTATTTTTTTCCAGCTCCATTTTGATGTATCCGTTTAGTAAATTCTTCTTATCCCTGCATTATCCTATTTACTGGTTTTCTATATTTCAAGTTTCTTTACTTCAAACTGTCTGCCTGTACTAGTCTGTCTGTAGCTTCCTTTCTTCTGCTTTGTCAGTGAGCTTTCCCTCTGCCCTTGTATATCTTATGGAGTGGTGGTAACGGTCAGAAAACCCATGTGCTGAAGATTGCATGTAAGGTATTCTGCACATGTTTTATAAGAAGACTCTTTTTCTTGTTCCAGCTCAATCATTAAAAAAAGGGAAAAAAAATGTGTTTTTGAACATGGTCATGTAATTGTTTGTACCCTCCAATGTTGTGTATACCAGCAGTTGATGACCGTGCATCATGGTTGGAAGTATGACGAGGATGGCCCTACTGCATTGGCCAACCAAGACTGTGTCCTTCATTGACCAATTCTTTCACCCTTTTATTTCTCTTGAAAAACTCAGATTCATCAATAGCTAGTTCTGCCTCTCCATTTCCAAACTTTTTTTTCACTTGACTAACTGGCTTTTAAAAAATTGCCAATCAACAAAATGCCTACCTGATATTTTGATATAAGAGAAGTCTGTACTCAAAATATGGTGATATTTCAGCTGTAATTGGTTATTACAAAAAATCAATAGGAAGAGGGGTATCTGGTGTGTAAATTATGTAATTTGTTTTCTAGCCGCTCCTACCATCAGTGCCAGTGACAGCACCAGCGCAGCTGCGGGTGCGGTTAAAGGGGGGGGGGGGGGGGGGGCGGAGTCTCGGCAGCAGCAGTAGTTGTGGTCGTTGGTAAGTACTATTGGTTGCTTATTGACAATTAGTAATATAGTCACTACAGGGGTATACTAGTGTTGTTGACTCACTCGTCAACACCCTGCTTTAGAAGATGCAGCGTGAGTTAAATGTTATTGGCCTCTTCTATCTGCAACTCAGAAGACGGAAGTTCATAAAATGAACTTGACCTATGATGTGTTTTGGAAAATTTAAAAAGAATGGAAGGAGAAAGGATGGGTGAAATATGAGTGCAAGGATGTGCGGATGAAAGGGTGCATAATAATCATAGGTGGGTGATGATAATGATAGGATGCATGGGTGGGTAAATGATGGATGAAAGGGTATATCGATGAAAGGATGCTATCCCAGATGGATGAAAGGATGTGTGAAAGGATTCCATGCCTGGACGAGTGAACAGACTCCTCTGGTGGGTTGTATCTCTTGAATGGGTGAATGGATGCATGTGGGTTATTGGGTAAATGGATGTTTGTGAGTTAGTAGAGAGCCATGTTTGAAATGGGTAGTTTCAAATGGCGAAGGACTGGATGAGAGCGATACAAAGCTTAAATGGTGTGTATCAAAGCCAATGATGAAGAATAAGAGCATGAGAAGAACAAATTTGCAATGATGAATAGATAAAAGCTTGGGATGAAGAAATAAGGGGGCTCTTCTGGACAGGGGCATTCTTCTCACCTACTTTATGTGCTTGGAATGGTTTTTCTCAAAGGTTTGATTCAAAGGGTTGGATGGTATTTCAGACTATTCCCCTGACTCACAGTATTTTTCAAGTGAGAGGTAATATGTATCCCAGCATCCATTAATCACCTCCCTCCATTGCTATGGCCTTTCACCAGTGCCATCCATGATGATTTAACACTTGCATGGTTCAATTCGGCAGAATCGGCACTGCAATGTTGGCTGTCCAATGTGCGTCTGTCTGCTTAAGTTAAATGAATGTGTCAAACACTTTTCAATGCATATCAATGCAAAAACAAGGTGTGTTTCCCTTCCCTCCTAGTGCTTACTGGGTCAGTCACTTCCTAGTACTTCATTTCTTTAATCTTTCTTAATTTCTGTCGCAGAGTTGTGAAAAATTTGAATTCAATGTTTGCTTGCGCCACATTTTTCTAGCCAAGTGATATATATATAATTCATTATGGCTTCCATAGCGAATGTACTTCTGTTCAAATTTTTCCCTTCCAACATTTGTCAACCACAGTGAGTCACACTAGTAGCCGAACCTTAGGCACATGATGATGAATTGATTGATCAGTAAAGTGTGCACTCTACCTACCCATCCTAATCCCCTCTACCTTATCCTGCACTTGATTAAGTTAAGAAGATTCCTTTCCTTACTGCACATCAAATGTATTTTTGGGGAGAAAAGTAGATATTACAAAATGTGGGGGAGCAGGGTCATGCGGACAGTGACAAAAGCGGTACTAAATAAGGGCCAAATGTAGCAAAGGGTTTTTCCCTATTCTGTGTCAATGGGAAAATGTGTTCGTACGTATGGCCCTTAGTGCCTTGATTTTTTTTAATGGGATAGTCTGATGAATGCATCAAATAAAATATATCTATATCTCTATCTCTGTATATCTCTATACAGACACATTCCATTACTTAATCCTTTCCTTGTACTGCAGTGCATCTCTTTTTCCAATGTCTACTTACGGCAGATGTCTGCATGATTGATTTTATTAGACTATGTGATGTGTTTCATTCTTAGTATTCATCGACCTTGTAGTACGGGTACAAAGAAAGAAGGGGCCATAGGAATAAGGTAGTTTTCTAGTACAGCTGCCGACAGTAACGAGTAGGACTAGGGCTCCAGCTGAGCTAGCAATGCCACCATAACTTTAACACAGAGAGAGAAGATAACTTGTACTCCATAGTGAATAACAACTTTGACTCTAATCACCTTAAAATTGAATAGCCTGAGGTGACCACCAAATGTACTGCTACTGTGCCACTACATTACATGATTTTAAACAAGTGTTTTGCTCAGAGCATTGTTTACAATTTCTCTTTATTTATTTCTTAATGTAGCTATTGCCGCTAGTCCACCATCACATCAAGAAATAGCAGCCTGGCTATAGCTGTAGAAGCTTGAGGCCATACTGGCAAAGTTCTAGCGGCTGGTATTCCTAGAAGAGGAGGAAGCAGCTGCAGTTGCTGGCAGTACTCAGGGCCCCAGCCGGGCCCAAGCAGCTTCAGCCCAATAACGCCAGTGCTGCTGTTCCAGGGCAGCCAACAGCTGCCAAACCATCCCTGCTGCCCCTCTCCTCAGACACTGTTTTCCAACAACACCTCCTTCGAAGGCTGGTGCTGTTAAAGGTCCGTCAGGCATGCATGGAGGGACTCCTCAGACGAATCCTGGTCAGCCTTTAGTGCGTTCTTCTGACCCTTTTATTTTGGTGGGTGGTATTTGTTGTGGGTGGAGTGTAGGAAAGGAATTTCGGGCTCAGGGCTTTTCTACTTTGTTTTCTGTTATATGGACAATTGGAAAATTTTGAGGGGGGAAATTGGTTGAGGAACTGAATGTTTGGGGTTAGTGGTGGACCAGTTGTGCGTGGAAGGGGTGAGTATTCTTTTTGTTAGGGACGGGGAGAATAGATATTTATTTACAGATGTTTATGCCTAAAATCTTTTTTGGGATGTTTTACTTTGCATTGCTGCCTTTACCCAGCGTGTTTTTCAAATCTGCTGATAGAGTATTCTTTTTAGCACAGCATGTTTTAAAACCTGCTGATAATGTATAACAATTACTTATGATGTTAGGGACCCTTGTCCTAATACTCTCTACAGTACATTCTGCAAACTTTGACCGATAGCAGTTGGGCAGAGAGTTTTGCCATTGCCAATTCTATTGCCTAAACAAAGTACAAGAATGCTCCATAATTCTCTTACCTGAATAGATGAAGGGAGGGCTGCATGGTTTTTCCAGGTACCACGGTGGTGTAGTAGTAGCATGCTAGTGCACTAACAGTGAAGGCATTAGAACTGAGGTCCCACTCCACCTAGGTGAACTCAAATGCGGATCCTGCACACTGAGCTGGCATGGCTTCCAGCACATTCACCCCACCAAGTGTGTGATTAATCAATGGTGTCAATTATTAAGTAACACCGCAATCAATCAACAGCCCGGGGGAAGAGGGCTAGGGATTTGAGGAATGGATGGGAAAGGGATTTGGGGAAAGGTGTGACAAAAAACACAAACAGTACACAAACACAATATTCATCTGGGAAATGATCAGCAACCTGCTGTGGGAGGAATAGAAAAAATTAATATGTACAGTATGTCACAGACAACTTGACATCCCATCAGCCCCAGTGAGACCCAAGTTGTATATAAATAA